>NC_042981.1:12003808-12006308 GCF_901001165.1 Salmo trutta | reverse complement strand
TGTTATAGCAGTAAAGTGCAGACAGACAGACAGACAGACAGACAGACAGACAGACAGACAGACAGACAGACAGACAGACAGACAGACAGACAGACAGACAGACAGACAGACAGACAGACAGACAGACAGACAGACAGACAGACAGACAGACAGACAGACAGACAGACAGACAGACAGACAGACACCGAGAGAGACACACACACAGAGAGAGAGAGAGACACACACAGAAAGAGACACACACAGAGAGAGACACAGACACACAGAGAGAGAGAGACACACACAGACAGACAGACAGACAGACAGACAGACAGACAGACAGACAGACAGACAGACAGACAGACAGACAGACAGACAGACAGACAGACAGACAGATAGACAGATAGACAGATAGACAGATAGACAGATAGATAGATAGATAGATAGATAGATAGATAGATAGATAGATAGATAGATAGATAGATAACATGTCTGCTAGGTCAGCATTAAGGGCAGAAAAAACTGTGCTGATGTCTCTAGTAGCCTCACTCTCTCTTCTGTGATGAATGGAAGGTATGTATTCTCTGTGGCTTCCCTGGGTCTCTCTTGGAGCCCTTTAGCAGCTGAACAAACAGCTCAGCCTCCCCTCACCTCAAACACATGCAGCCCGATATCCCAGCCTTACCTCCGCTCAGCCCCACTACCCAGCATCAACCTGTGTTCCCCAGCACTATACCTCAGCCCCACTACCCAGCATCAACCTGTGTTCCCCAGCACTATACCTCAGCCCCACTACCCAGCATCAACCTGTGTTCTCCAGCGCTATACCTCAGCCCCACTACCCAGCATCAACCTGTGTTCCCCAGCACTATACCTCAGCCCCACTACCCAGCATCAACCTGTGTTCCCAAGCGCTATACCTCAGCCCCACTACCCAGCATCAACCTGTGTTACCCAGCACTATACCTCAGCCCCACTACCCAGCATCAACCTGTGTTCCCCAGCACTATACCTCAGCCCCACTACCCAGCATCAACCTGGGTTCCCAGCACTATACCTCAGCCCCACTACCCAGCATCAACCTGTGTTCCCCAGCACTATACCTCAGCCCCACTACCCAGCATCAACCTGTGTTCCCCAGCACTATACCTCAGCCCCACTACCCAGCATCAACCTGTGTTCCCCAGCGCTATACCTCAGCCCCACTACCCAGCATCAACCTGTGTTCCCCAGCACTATACCTCAGCCCCACTACCCAGCATCAACCTGTGTTCCCCAGCACTATACCTCAGCCCCACTACCCAGCATGAACCTGTGTTCCCCAGCACTATACCTCAGCCCCACTACCCAGCATCAACCTGTGTTCCCCAGCACTATACCTCAGCCCCACTACCCAGCATCAACCTGTGTTCCCCAGCACTATACCTCAGCCCCACTACCCAGCATCAACCTGTGTTCCCCAGCACTATACCTCAGCTCCAGCTCCAGTCTTCCAGCTCCAGTCTTCCAGCTCCAATCACAGCCCTCTACCCCAGCCTCCCAACTCCAGCCAGAGCTTCCCAATCCTACTCCAGTCTACGCTTCCCAACCCTACCCCAGCCTGAGCTTCCCAACCCTACCCCAGCCTGAGGTTCCCATCCCTACCCCAGCCTGAGCTTCCCAACCCTACCCCAGTCTACGCTTCCCAACCCTACCCCAGCCTGAGCTTCCCAACCCTACCCCAGTCTACGCTTCCCAACCCTACCCCAGCCTGAGCTTCCCAACCCTACCCCAGTCTACGCTTCCCAACCCTACCCCAGCCTGAGCTTCCCAACCCTACCCCAGTTTACGCTTCCCATCCCTACCCCAGCCTGAGCTTCCCAACCCTACCCCAGTCTACGCTTCCCAACCCTACCCCAGCCTGAGCTTCCCAACCCTACCCCAGCCTGAGCCTCCCAACCCTACCCCAGCCTGAGCTTCCCAACCCTACCCCAGTCTACGCTTCCCAACCCTACCCCAGCCTGAGCCTCCCAACCCTACCCCAGCCTGAGCCTCCCAACCCTACCCCCAGCCTGAGCTTCCCAACCCTACCCCAGCCTGAGCTTCCAAACCCTACCCCAGTCTACGCTTCCCAACCCTACCCCAGCCTGAGCTTCCCAGTATTGAGATCTGGTAGCACACCAGACATTAGAGTAATCCCCAGCCTCTCTGTCCTCGGCAAATGCTCTCATGACATATGGGCTTAGAGACTAGAGGAGGGATAGTGGTGGTTGTGTTGGTGAATTGTACAGAGAGGCTGAGGAGTATGATAAGATCTGGTGGGGAGGAGGGGATATGGTAACTGGGGAGTATTGTAGGGTCTGATGGGGAGGATAGGATATGGTAACTGGGGAGTATTGTAGGGTCTGGTGGGGAGGATAGGATATGGTAACTGGGGAGTATTGTAGGGTCTGATGGGGAGGATAGGATATGGTAACTGGGGAGTATTGTAGGGTCTGGTGGGGAGGAGAGGATAGGGTAACTGGGGAGTATTGTAGGGTCTGAT